>NW_002476349.1:0-9662 GCF_000189635.1 Tetrahymena thermophila SB210
CAATAAACTGGTTTTTACTAAAGGTTAAGTGTCAAATTTTGAGAGATTAATGCAATTTGCTAAAGCAGAACCTAAGCCTGATGCACCAATTGCACCAATTTAATTATACCTTTTTTTAATAGTGAAGAAAAAATATATCATTAAATAGTTAATTAGAAGGAAAAAATGAAGAAAAAATATGAAATAATAAGAAATAAATAATAAAAGCAAAAGTTGAAAATAAAATGATGAGCTAAATTAACAAAGAATGAACAAAAAAAAGCAAGCACAATAAAAAGAAACAGAAAAAAGAGCTTTATTGTTTTTAATTAGTTTTTAGAATTAAAAATATCACAATCCAAAACAAATAAACTGTTTTTACTAAAGGAAAAGTGTCAAATTTGAGAGGTTAATGCAATTTGCTAAAGCAGAACCTAAGCCTGATGCACCTTCATCACCAATTTAATTATCACTTTTTTAATATTGAAGAAAAAATATATCATTAAATAGTTAATTAGAAGGAAAAAATGAAGAAAAAATATGAAATAATAAGAAATAAATAATAAAAGCAAAAATTGAAAATAAAATGATGAGCTAAATTAACAAAGAAAGAACAAAAAAAAGCAAGCACAATAAAAAGAAACAGAAAAAAGAGCTTTATTGTTTTTAATTAGTTTTTAGAATTAAAAATATCACAATCCAAAACAAATAAACTGTTTTTACTAAAGGTTAAGTGTCAAATTTGAGAGATTAATGCAATTTGCTAAAGCAGAACCTAAGCCTGATGCACCAATTGCACCAATTTAATTATACCTTTTTTAATAGTGAAGAAAAAATATATCATTAAATAGTTAATTAGAAGGAAAAAATGAAGAAAAAATATGAAATAATAAGAAATAAATAATAAAAGCAAAAATTGAAAATAAAATGATGAGCTAAATTAACAAAGAAAGAACAAAAAAAAGCAAGCACAATAAAAAGAAACAGAAAAAAGAGCTTTATTGTTTTTAATTAGTTTTTAGAATTAAAAATATCACAATCCAAAACAAATAAACTGTTTTTACTAAAGGTTAAGTGTCAAATTTGAGAGATTAATGCAATTTGCTAAAGCAGAACCTAAGCCTGATGCACCAATTGCACCAATTTAATTAGACCTTTTTTAATAGTGAAGAAAAAATATATCATTAAATAGTTAATTAGAAGGAAAAAATGAAGAAAAAATATGAAATAATAAGAAATAAATAATAAAAGCAAAAATTGAAAATAAAATGATGAGCTAAATTAACAAAGAAAGAACAAAAAAAAAAGCAAAAATAATAAAAATGAATAATAAATAAATAATTAAAAATTTAAATGAAAATTAAGTTAAAATATAAAAAATTTTAGTTAGAATAAAAATCAATAAATAATGATGATAATTTCAAAAATAAAAATTATTTATTTAAATAAATAAAAAATATTAATAATAATAAAAGTAATTTTTTTAATTAAATATACCTCAAATTAATATGGAGAACCTAATGAGATAAAAGTGAAGAGCTTTTAAACTTTTTTTATTAATTTATATAAATTTAAAGGATATTAATTAAAAAATTAATAATTACTTCTTCCAAATTATTATATTATTTAATCTATTATATCATTTATTTATTTTTTCAAAAATATTGAATAGCAATTTATGAAATTTAATTAATTAATTAATAATAAATAGTTAAAAAGAACAAATAAATATAATAATTAATTATCAAATATTAATTTATATATTTGGTTTTATGAAGAGATATCACATAAAATTAATTTAACATTCACTATTTAAAATTAATATTTGTATTTAAAACATATACTAGAGAACTTTACATCCGGGATATTTTGTCACAGAGTAAGATATGGAAAATCGTACTCATTTCACAATAAAAAAATTAAATATTTTTTATCTCAATTATCCATATAATCACACTCATCTAATCAGACTTTCCAAATTAAAAATAATTTTTAAAAAATCATATTATATATACCATAAATCCCATTATTTACCACAGTCTACTAGTCTACTAGTCTACGAGTCTACTAGTCTACGACCATATTCTGATTTAAAAAAGAAAAAAAAAATACATAAACTGCCATTTAGTCATTTATATATTAATATTTTTACAAACTCCGCTGATTAAATATATTCAATCAGCGGAATTTTAAAACCTGGAACAGCTATATATATGATTTATGCAGATCATATTCTTAATTATTTACATCTTGACTAGTTAATTTAGTTTGAAGACCTAAAAAATAATTTAAAATTTAACTTCAAATTGTACTGTGATGAAGACGATAAAATTGATATTGATTAGCTGATTAATAAAATTAAAACTAAACTTTTCACTACAAAAAAGAATTGATCTTGAAATTCAACTAGATAAATTTTTATCCTCTAATTATTTCGCAATTCAATGTTAAAAAGAACAATTAAAATTATTACCCTTTCAAATTAATAACTCTTAGTAAAAATATTCATGTATGCCCTTGTAGTTAACATTTAGTTAGATAAATTAAGATTTTTTTATCTTTAAATTAATTTAAATTTTAATGTATATTTTAGTAATATTACAAAATCCATCAAATAATTTCAAAAAAAAAAAATTACATCAAGAAAATTTTTGGTTTACATAATTTCAATTTATAATTTTACAACTTACTCAATTAATTATTCTTTTTTCAAAAAATATAAATTATTTGAATTAACTAAAAATTATTAATTATTTATAACAAAAAATGCTAAATTTTGAAATTAAATTATTCATTTTATCGCAAATAATATTTAATTTAAAATATATAGTTATAAATATATTTTTAAGCAAGTGTATTTAACCTAATCATTAACGGTTTTAACCTTAAATATTTTTAAATTTAAAGATAAAATTTTTTATAATTTCATAAATATTAAGTAAAAATTAGCTGAAAAATAATATGTTGTAAGAGAGTAGTAGCCACATTACTATATCTCCAAGTTGAATATATTTTTAAAGAGAAGCATCTTCAATCTCCTATTTTTATCTAAATTGCTGTTCATAAAGTAGTATCTAAATATGAATAAACCAAGTTATAGAAAATAAGAATTCTCCTAAACATTTTATTGCTCTACTTATTTTAGAAGTATAGGCTTCCATTAAAATTGTCAAAATAGCTGACATCAAAAATAAGATACCACAAAATATGCAAACTAAAATTGGAATATTGTAAAAAAAGCATAATATTGCCAAGTATAAGTATTTTTTTAATGTTTAAATTTAGAAATAGTAAACCTTATAGGAGTTGATTAATTTAGCTTGGATTCTCTCAGTATACAATATTGAATATTCCCTTTATTTTTGATATAAACTCCTTGCGTTCCTTAAATTAAAAAGAAAGAAAGTCAATTAAACTAATATTTATATAAGGCTAATGTAAAAACTCATTCTGTAGCTATAGGAAGATTGCCTAATTTCTAAAAACTAAATGAATACACATAAAAATATCATCGTTAAATTAATCTCTAAATCGCTATTAAATCTTTGAATCATAAAAGTTTTTATTTTTTATAGGATAGGTTTTTTAATATTTAGAGAGTACTAAAATATAAAAACTAAAGTTAAAATTAAGATCATAATAGTTTGTTTTATCAATAATATTGATATATTTACCAGAATACTTTAACAAAAGCCTAATTAATTGAATTTACCATAATCAGGTATTTCACAAAAATATCTATCTATATTATACCCAAATACACTAAATTCCATCTAAGGATTATTATCTTAATAATTAGGAACTCTTGGGAAAATAAAAGTACCAGCAATTTGATAAAATTTGTATAATTATGGGGGGTAGGAAGCATTTAGCAATAAGAATGCTGTAATAGGCTATAATGTATTTAAAAAGTAAAAAATTAATTAAAGTTAATTTATAGCTTTGAATGCATTTTAATTTTGATTTATAAACTAGTTCAATTAACTTTAAAAGTGATCTAAAGTCTCAGATTTTTAATTTTCTTCTTTAAGAAAAAGAGGTCCTATATCGACTGACATTCTTTATTACAAGAAGCTTTTATTTAAAATACTACTTCCATCTGAACTCTAAAAGTAATAATTTGTATTTAGAATAACAAAAACTTTTGATGCCTAAAAGTTTGCTTTGATTTTTAAGCTTACCAAGAATTAATTTCCAATATACTTAGCATTAACAAAGGAATATGATTCTTAAGATATTTCGGGGATGTAAAATGTAATAATTTTGTTTAGTTAGCTATCAGAAATATTAAATTATTTTAAAACTTAATTAAAATTTAAACTGATAAACCATGTTTTATTCTGATAAAAACTACTGATTTAAACATCAAAGCTATTTAGACATTTCATTAAATTTTCTTATTAGTATAATTAATCAGTACAATTGCAAATAAATCCTACATTTTAAAACCCAGACATACACTATAAGCACTGCTAATAACTGCAAGAGAGGCACCCAGTGGAGCATTTTTTGCAAATCTTTAGCTAAGGATCATAATAAGTACCTTACTAGCATATTTAGCAAGATCCATCTATCAACTCTTAATATCCATAAATGCACTAGCATGATGGAGGATTTACTCTATTTATTGAGCATTTAGTACAATTATCACTAAAATCGATGCAACTTAAACATTTGTCAGAACACAATACCTTTATTTCAACACATTCTTATTAAACTTCTTGGTACTGTTTATCGCATTAGCAGTTAGGTAAAACTCTTCTTTCAGAAGAGCATGTAATGCAAATATTATTGTCAATGCTACTACAAGAACCGCATTTATAATTACATTAGCACATATTTGTTTTATTTTTTTATTAAATGCAATTGCAAGTTGGTGTAATTTGATTTGAAAACTAGCAACTAGTACAATTATTACTTTGATTTTCACATTCTAAACATTATAAATCACATTTTTAGCATCTAGAAGTCTATTTATTAAAAAAGAAATATTATTTGCATTATAAACACTTCTTTAATGGATCAGCGTTATCATCTTTGCAAACTGTACATAATGGTTAACCATTTATATATTCAATTAATCCGCATAAATATTCTTCATAGTTTTGAGGTACTTTTATATTACAAGTTTAATCTTTTTAAATGATATAAGGTGTATATACTGTATTAAGAAATTATTAAATGCATTGCTACTTTGTTATTATTTGATTTTTATAGTACAAATAATCTCTCTTTAAGTATAAACATTTCATAACTTTTAGATTTATGTAAACAAAGCAAGAGTCAAATTTTGTATAATCGTAATAGACAAAAACATTTCTTTGGTATATATTTATGTTATCAATAAAAAGCTAATAATGGTATTAAGGATCTCCAATTTTTAATCTTACGATCTTGTCTACTAATACTTAGACTCTTGATTGAAAGGATTCTTTAATATAATTACAAATAACATCTATTTTATATTAAGTAATTATTGATAACTAAAACAAATCTTCTACTTTTGCATGTAAAAAGAAAAAATTAGATTAGTTGAAAAATAGTACTGCATTTTTTAAAGTTTAGCATATGCCCCAATAGCATACCTAAACATATAAAATTTATTAAAAATAATCAGGTATTACAAAAAGAGTTAAACAGTCATTTTAATTTACAATTTGAAGCAAATTGAACTACTACTCAAATTTGTCAGATAAATTAAACTCTATTGTAAAAGAAATGCTAAATAAACCTCCATAATTATTATTAGGGTATACTAAACTAGCATAAATATCCTAATTTAGCTAAAAGCCTTAAAATTAATTAAAATTTTGTAAAGATTTAGAAAAATTAAGACTTGGTTATGATATTTAATTTCCACTAGAATCATTAATATATTAATTATAGTTAATTTAACTTAAATCTAGTTTATACCTTCCAAATAATTCAGAATCATTTTGATAGATAGAAAAAAATAAATCGACTCCATTTAAAGTAGGGTTTGGTATATTCTTTATAAATGTTATTTGCTTATTGTTTAATACTAAGCAAAAGCCATTTATAATAGAATCGCATTTACCTCTGCAGATTTTCAAATTAGAGGTTCTATATAACTATTGGCAGTTAATGCTTTAATCATAGTAATTATATACCTTTGTTCTAACCATAAATATACAGTTTAAGTTGTCTGTCCAAAAAGCAATCCAGGCTAAGTCTTAAGATTCAAAAGTAAATTATGAAGAAAAGATATTATTTAAATAAAGCTTTATAAAAAAAATTTATTGATCTATAATTTGTTAAAAGCTTAAAGTAATATGTTATATAATACTTAAGTTTTCTTCAATATAAGCAATTTTTATTTCTTAATTCGGTACTAAATTAAATTATTTAACTAAGATTGAAAATGAAAAAAAAATACTATCAGAAGCTTTTATATTTAATTAGCTACTTGATAAAATATATTTGTTGATATCTGCATCCATATTACTGCACAACTACCCATAGTCTGGTTAATTTGATATTCTTATATTTTACCTCTCTTTTAAAATGAAAAAGGGTGTTATGCAATTCTACCCATCATCAAAAGCATTTTTATCTAAGCAATTACCTAATGAATCTCTGATTTTTGAGCAGTCATTAAGGCTATTACAATTTCTGCAATATGAAGGGCATTTTATGCAATTGTCTCCTGCTAAATAATATCCTATTAAACATTTGCAACTATTTTAAGAAGAACTATCATTTATCATATTTTAAGGACATAATTTTCTAGGAGGATTCCAATCTTTAACCCCTTTAATTAAATTATCAGTGTTTGTTGTATTTTTGAGGACACATTACGCTTTATTTTAAAAATCAATTAAATAATTATCCATACAAACTAAGCATGATCCATCTGTACTTTCTAAATAACAATTATTTTGATAAAATAATATAGAACCAGAATATATTCTTATGAGATCTAATTAATAACTTACATCATAAGAAAAAAACCTTAGTCTATATAGATAATGAAAATTACTATCGGGAATCTCCAACTACTTAGTGTTATTAATGATTAGTATAATTTTTCTTTCTATAAAAATATTACTCTTTATGAGTATGATATTGTTCCACTCTTATGTATTATAAGTGACTTGTTATCCTCCAAAAAAAATCTAGTTATTATAAAATTATACACAAAATTGATTTTGGTCAAAATCTATACAAAAATATTAATTTTTTGAGGGTGGTATTTATAAAAATTTCAAGAAAAAAGATATTGTTAGTTAATAAAAAGGTAAATCCAAGTAAATAGTTGATAAAGGGTTATCTGGGCTAATACCATTATTATTTGTTATTTGTACTGCTTACTGAAATGCTTATACATCACTTATGAGTTTTCCTGGATTGTTATAAGAATAAAAATAATCATAATTTTAACTAATTTAGGTAAAGGATGAGCTTAGATAACTTATTATTTCTTAAAAAGTATATGGCATAGGCTGACTTAAAATACTAACGCTTTAGAATAAAACTACTGAGCATGAAGGATTTAAATTTAATTTTTTTGGAGGGTTACCAAAATTAATCTCTAATTCACTTAAAATAAGCTATTAATCATATTTTTTTAAAAATAAATCAGAAAGGAAAATCTAATCAATATAATACTAAATCTATATCTAAACTTAAAGACCATCAATTTATTATTAAATGTCTATACTTATCTATACCCATTAGTTAAATTGTATTAATTAATTGTCTATTTATTACACTTAACCCAAAAAATCCAAATACAGACGATGTTAATTATTATTATAACTTAGAGATACTAGACAATTATTAAGTTAATGGATTGAAATTATTGTAAATCTATCTAAAGCGTATCCATAAGGTAAGTACATTATACTAATTACTATTCTTTAAGTTTATTTAATACTTGGAAATAAACTTTAAAAGTTAACAATTTTTGTTTGCTATTCTGGTAATTATTAGCATGGCTGATAGATATATTATTAACTTGCTTAGTAAATTTATAAATTCTAAATAGGTTGGTAAGAAGACATCACTCTATTTATTAGTATGAATAACAAGATATATCCTTTATTTTTCATTCTTTTGTTTTTTATTTATTAAATATTGAGTTTCCTATTTAATGATAATCAAAAATTATAT
The DNA here is from genome assembly GCF_000189635.1 of Tetrahymena thermophila SB210. Classification (NCBI taxonomy): domain Eukaryota; phylum Ciliophora; class Oligohymenophorea; order Hymenostomatida; family Tetrahymenidae; genus Tetrahymena; species Tetrahymena thermophila. The sequence continues at coordinate 8,113 of NW_002476349.1, forward strand.
CTTTGAAATTATCTCTTTGAATTATTTAATACATATAACAAAAAGTGATATTCATCCCAGCCAAAAAGAAAAAAATATATCTCTCTTTTCTCCACCACAAGAAAAAAAATACTTTAATACGAGAATATTTTTTACAAGTATTTTTTGATGGATTACAGTATTTAATATATCATTGAACCTTTGTTTGCATTATTTCAAATTAATAGTACGTAGGTAATAAATTTATTTGGTTGGATTTCAATTTTATTATATCTAATTTCTAATCTATTTTATGTTTAAATTATATGATCTTAAAATTAAATAATTAAAATATATTATGTTAATTTTTATTCTAAAACGCAATTTTATAAATTATATTTATTGATTTTAATATTAAAATATCTAATTTACATATGAAATGTAAAAAAATTATTAATTATTCTTATTAATAAAGAATTAATATAGACTATTGTATGAAATAAATAAATTTCTTTTATATTTTATAAAATTTTATACTCAGTCATTTTTTACTAATTAAATAACAATAATGATGCTTAACTTAAGCATTTATTGTTATAAATTACTCCAAATTTTAATAAATAAACAAAATATATATATAATATTTTATAAAGATATAAAATATATAATAACTTATTTCCTAATTTTAAAACTACTTTTTTTAATAAATAAAATTAATTTTTCGAATATAACCACTAAAGTTAAAATAAAAAGTAAAACTTGATTTCTCCCTGAGGTTTTATTTAAATCATGGTATCTAATGAATCATGATAAATAAAAAAAGGATAAAAATATGATTGATGGATAATATTTAAGATTAAAATATAACTGGCATATAAAAGTTTGGCATTTATATAATTTAATAAGATTTAATATAACACTAAAAGTTTCAAATTATTTGATTATTTTTGGAGAAACAAGAAAGTTTGCTTATGAGGATTTAATTTATTTAAGTAAATTTGATTTTTTTATTTTTTATAAATAATTTATTTACTTATAAAAATATGAATGATATTTATAATATAAAATCAATAATAAAATCTATATATCTATTTATATTTTAGGTTAAAAACACCTTTTCAACATATTTTATAATAAAATATATATTACTATTCAAACATTGTATATTTATTCATCCTTTTTTCACCAATTGTTTCATTAGAAATCAAAGACAACTAATCTTTTTGATTTAAGACACTTGCTTTTTACCTTGAGTTCTTATGATTCATTCATTGAGCTAAACATTTTATAATAAATTTGTGTAAATTTTAAAATAAATATCAAAATAGAATAAACTTTTAAATGAAAAATTATTCTTTAAAATTAATTAATAAAATTATATTAGTGGAATAAAAAAGATGAAAAATTAAATAAATAAAGCTATCAAATAAATTCAAAGAGCTTTTTTGTTTTATATTCATTTTTATAGTTGAAAATTTCACAATCCAAAACAAATAAACTGTTTTTACCTAAGCAGAAGTGTCAAATTTGAGAGATTAATGCAATTTGCTAAAGCACAACCTAAGCCTGATGCACCAATTGTACCAATTTAA